>NW_017618572.1:6356708-6399208 GCF_001879475.1 Ipomoea nil
AGTGTAATGAAATCGGTTTGTTTCTCATGAACGTAATCATCGTGGCTATGTTTTAACTTTTAATCAGCGTTTGAAGACGCAATAATGACTATGCGAAGCAATATGTAAAACATAATAACTTATGGTTAGAAAAAGCTAAAAGTTCGTTTATTAAGAATGTAAAGTTCATATGAGATGCGGGGGTAGCTCAGTTGCGAGAGCGTCAGACTGAATATCTGAATGTCACGTGTTCGATCCACGTTCACCGCAACTTAGTTTTGATGCTTTTAAAATGTAAACCATACAATTATAAGTTAATAATTTTTAATAGATGATTTTCAACAGATGATCCATGGAAGCGTTCCGTTGTCGTCCAGCAGTTAGGATATCTGGCTTTCACCCAGGAGACTTGGGTTCAATTCCCAGCAACGGAAGCTTTCCTATCTTTGAATTTAGAGAAGATTTGTAGTGCAAAGTATGGTGTAATGTATTTGTTTAGAGGTCTCGGGTTTATGTGTGATATAGTAATAATATACATGACTTATGATGAATTACTGTTCCTACAATAGTGTCTTAATGATTATGCAATATTAATTTAATGAACTTGTAATAACGTTTCGGACGAGAATACATGACTTTTTTTTTTCAAAGGACTTGCAATAGTGACTTAATCAACTAGCAATAGTAATTTAAAAACATGGAATAATATCTTTATAAACTTGTAAATTTACTTAATGGCATTGTAATAATAGTTATTAAAAGAACCTACAATTAGGGGTGAGAATTTCAATTTATAGTTCGGGTCCTTTTTTTTTTCTTAGTTTGATTTATATTTTTTTAGTTATGAAAAGACGAAACCATTCTATTTAACATTGTAGTTTAGTTTGGTTCGGTCAATTTGAGAACATTAACATTCTCAAGTTTTTTAGTGCAATTAATTAATTAATTAATTTTTATTAATTTAAAATTTAAAATCCAATCAACATGTCAACGATGCATATTTAAAATTCCTCAATCAATAATGAGTCCGAACAACAAGACAACACTACATAATTAAAAATCCAATGTCCAAACATAACATAAAACTTAATTCAAATTACAATATACCAATCTAAGTGTATAATAGAAATAAAATATCGTGATCTAGAGAATTGAGAATTTAGTAATTATTAATTAATATATATACTCGGGTAATTTTCCAAATATAAAAACATTTAGTTATAGTTAGATACATAGATATGAAAAAAGGAAATGTCATAGTTTTTTATGCTTACATTAGACTTTATAACAATTAAAGATCAGAGGTGTTATTAAAGATGAATGGCTGTGGCTTGTGGCAACAATTGAATCATGCACAAGAGATGTTTGGTGTAGTGTAATGAAATCGGTTTGTTTCTCATGAACGTAATCATCGTGGCTATGTTTTAACTTTTAATCAGAGTTTGAAGACGCAATAATGACTATGCGAAGCAATATGTGGAACATAATAACTTATGGTTAGAAAAAGCTAAAAGTTCGTTTATTAATAATGTAAAGTTTCAATGAGATGTGGGGATAGCTCAGTTGGGAGAGCGTTAGACTGAAGATCTGAAGGTCACGTGTTCGATCCACGTTCACCGCAACTTAGTTTTGATGGTTTTAAAATGTAAACCATACAATTATAAGTTAATAATTTTCAATAGATGATTTTCAACAGATGATCCATGCAAGCGTTCCGTTGTCATCCAGCGGTTAGGATATCTGGCTTTCACCTAGGAAACCCGGGTTCAATTCCTGACAACAGAAGATTTTCAAAATCTATCAATTTAGAGAAGATTTGTAGTGCAAAGTATGGTGTAATGTATTTGTTAAGAGGTCTCGGGTTTATGTGTGATATAGTAATAATATACATGAACTATGTTGAATTACTGTACCTACAATAGTGTCTTAATGAGTATGCAATATTGATTTAATGAACTTGTAAAAACGTTTCGGACGAGAATATATGACTTTTTTATAATATCTTTATAAACTTGTAAATTTACTTAATGGCATTGTAACAATAGTAATTAAAAGAACCTACAATTAGGGGTGGGAATTTCAATTTATAGTTCGGGTTCTTTTTTTTTCTTAGAATGATTTATATTCTTTTAGTTTTGAAAAGACGAAACCATTCTATTTAACATTGTAGTTTAGTTTAGTTCGGTCAATTTGAGGACATTAACATTCTCAAGTTTTTTAGTGCAATTAATTAATTAATTAATTTTTATTAATTTAAAATTTAAAATCCAATCAACATGTCAACGATGCATATTTAAAATTCCTCAATCAATAATGAGTCCGAACAACAAGAGAACACTACATAATTCAAAATCCAATGTCCAAACATAACATAAAACTTAATTCAAATTACAATATACCAATCTAAGTGTATAATAGAAATAAAATATCGGGATCTAGAGAATTGAGAATTTAGTAATTAATAATTAATATATATACTCGGGTAATTTTCCAAATATAAAAACATTTAGTTATAGTTAGATACATAGATATGAACAAAGGAAATGTCATAGTTTTTTATGCTTACATTAGACTTTATAACAATTATAGAGGTGTTATTAAAGATAAATGGCTTTGGCTTGTGACAACAATTGAATCATGCACAAGAGATGTTTGGTGTAGTGTAATGAAATCGGTTTGTTTCTCATGAACGTAATCATCGTGGCTATGTTTTAACTTTTAATCAGAGTTTGAAGACGCAATAATGACTATGCGAAGCAATATGTAAAACATAATAACTTATGGTTAGAAAAAGCTAAAAGTTCGTTTATTAAGAATGTAAAGTTCCTATAAGATGCGGGGATAGCTCAGTTGGGAGAGCGTCAGACTGAAGATCTGAAGGTCACGTGTTCGATCCACGTTCACCGCAACTTAGTTTTGATGCTTTTAAAATTTAAGCCATACAATTATAAGTTAATAATTTTTAATAGATGATTTTCAACAGATGATCCATGGAAGTGTTCCATTGTCGTCCAGCGGTTAGGATATTTGGCTTTCACCCAGGAGACCCGGGTTCAATTCCCGGCAACGAAAGCTTTCCTATCTTTGAATTTAGAGAAGATTTGTAGTGCAAAGTATGGTGTAATGTATTTGTTTAGAGGTCTCGGGTTTATGTGTGATATAGTAATAATATACATGACCTATGATGAATTACTGTTCCTACAATAGTGTCTTAATGATCATGCAATATTAATTTAATTTAATGAACTTGTAATAACGTTTCGGACGAGAATATATGACTTTTTTTTTTTCAAAGGACTTGCAATAGTGACTTAATCAACTAGCAATAGTAATTTAAAGAACATGGAATAATATCTTTATAAACTTGTAAATTTACTTAATGGCATTGTAATAATAGTTATTAAAAGAACCTACAATTAGGGGTGGGAATTTCAATTTATAGTTCGGGTCCTTTTTTTTTTTTCTTAGTTTGATTTATATTATTTTAGTTTTGAAAAGACGAAACCATTCTATTTAACATTGTAGTGTAGTTTGGTTCGGTCAATTTGAGAACATTAACATTCTCAAGTTTTTTAGTGCAATTAATTAATTAATTAATTTTTATTAATTTAAAATTTAAAATCCAATCAACATGTCAACGATGCATATTTAAAATTCCTCAATCAATAATGAGTCCGAACAACAAGACAACACTACATAATTCAAAATCCAATGTCCAAACATAACATAAAACTTAATTCAAATTAGAATATACCAATCTAAGTGTATAATAGAAATAAAATATCGGGATCTAGAGAATTGAGAATTTAGTAATTTGTAATTAATATATATACTCGGGTAATTTTCCAAATATAAAAACATTTAGTTATAGTTAGATACATAGATATGAAAAAGGAAATGTCATAGTTTTTTATGCTTACATTAGACTTTATAACAATTAAAGATCAGAGGTGTTATTAAAGATGAATGGCTTTGGCTTGTGACAACAATTGAATCATGCACAAGAGATGTTTGGTGTAGTGTAATGAAATCGGTTTGTTTCTCATGAACGTAATCATCGTGGCTATGTTTTAACTTTTAATCAGAGTTTGAAGACGCAATAATGACTATGCGAAGCAATATGTGGAACATAATAACTTATGGTTAGAAAAAGCTAAAAGTTCGTTTATTAAGAATGTAAAGTTTCTATGAGATGCGGGGATAGTTCAGTTGGGAGAGAGTCAGGCTGAAGATCTGAAGGTCATGTGTTTGATCCACGTTCACCGCAATTTAGTTTTGATGCTTTAAAATGTAAACCATACAATTATAAGTTAATAATTTTCATTAGATGATTTTCAACAGATGATCCATGGAAGCATTTCGTTGTCGTCTAGCGGTTAGGATATCTGGCTTTCAACGAGGAGACCCGGGTTCAATTCCTGACAAGAGAAGATTTGTAGTACTAAAGTATGGTGTAATGTATTTGTTTAGAGGTCTCGGGTTTATGTGTGATATAGTAATAATATACATGACCTATGATGAATTACTGTACCTATAATAGTGTCTTAATGAGTATGCAATATTAATTTAATGAACTTGTAATAACGTTTCGAACGAGAATATTTGACCTTTTTTTTTCAAAGGACATGCATTAGTGACTTAATCAACTAGCAATAGTAATTTAAAGAACATGCAATATTATCTTTATAAACTTGTAAATTAACTTAATGGCATTGTAACAATAGTAATTAAAAGAACCTACAATTAGGGGTGGGAATTTCAATTTATAGTTCGGGTTCTTTTTTTTTTTTTTTCTCTGTTTGATTTATATTTTTTTAGTTTTGAAAAGACGAATCCATTCTATTTAACATTGTAGTTTAGTTTGGTTCGGTCAATTTGTGAACATAAACATTCTCTAGTTCTTTAGCGCCATTAATTAATTAATTATTTTTTATTAATTTAAAATTTAAAATCCAATCAACATGTCAATGATGCATATTTAAAATTCCCCAATAAATAATGAGTCCGAACAACAAGACAACACTACATAATTAAAAATCCAATATCCAAACATAACATAAAACTTAATTCAAATTACAATATACCAATCTAAGTGTATAATAGAAATAAAATATCGGGATCTAGAGAATTGAGAATTTAGTAATTTGTAATAAGTATATATACTCGGGTAATTTTCCAAATATAAAAAAATTTTGTTATAGTTAGATACATAGATATGAACAAAGGAAATGTCATAGTTTTTTATGCTTACATTAGACTTTATAACAATTATAGAGGTGTTATTAAAGGTGATTGGCTTTGGCTTGTGGCAACGATTGAATCATGCACAAGAGATGTTTGGTGTAGTGTAATGAAATCGGTTTGTTTCTCATGAACGTAATCATCGTGGCTATGTTTTAACTTATAATCAGAGTTTGAAGACGCAATAATGACTATGCGAAGCAATGTGTGGAACATAATAACTTATGGTTAGACAAAGCTAAAAGTTCGTTTATTAAGAATGTAAAGTTTTTATGAGATGCGGGGATAGCTCAGTTGGGAGAGCGGTAGACTGAAGATCTGAAGGTCACGTGTTCGATCAATGTTCACCGCAACTTAGTTTTGATGCTTTTAAAATGTAAATCATACAATTATAAGTTAATAATTTTCAATAGAAGATTTTCAACAGATGATCCATGGAAGCGTTCCGTTGTCGTCCAGCGGTTAGGATATCTGGCTTTCACCCAGGAGACCCGGGTTCAATTCCCGGCAACGGAAGCTTTCCTATCTTTGAATTTAAAGAAGATTTGTAGTGCAAAGTGTGGTATAATGTATTTGTTTAGAGGTCTCGGGTTTATGTGTGATATAGTAATAATATACATGACCTATGATGACTTACTGTACCTACAATAGTGTCTTAATGAGTATGCAATATTAATTTAATGAACTTGTAAGGACGAGAATATATGACTTTTTTTTTTTCAAAGGACTTGCAATAGTGACTTAATCAACTAGGAATTGTAATTTAAAGAACATGGAATAATATCTTTATAAACTTGTAAATTTACTTAATGGCATTGTAATAATAGTTATTAAAAGAACCTACAATTAGGGGTGGGAATTTCAATTTATAGTTCGGGTTTTTTTTTTTTTTTTTTTTCTATTTGATTTATATTTTTTTAGTTTTGAAAAGACGAAACCATTCTATTTAACATTGTAGTTTAGTTTGGTTCGGTCAATTTGAGAACATTAACATTCTCAAGTTTTTTAGTGCAATTAATTAATTAATTAATTTTTATTAATTTAAAATTTAAAATCCAATCAACACGTCAACGATGCATATTTAAAATTCCTCAATCAATAATGACTCCGAACAAAGAAACAACACTACATAATTAAAAATCCATTGTCCAAACATAACATAAAACTTAATTCCAATTACAATATACCAATCTAAGTGTATAATATAAATAAAATATCGAGATCTAGAGAATTGAGAATTTAGTAATTAGTAATTATATATATACTCGGGTAATTTTCCAAATATAAAAACATTTAGTTATAGTTAGATACATAGATATGAAGAAAGGAAATGTCATAGTTTTTTATGCTTACATTAGACTTTATAACAATTATAGAGGTGTTATTAAAGATGAATGGCTTTGGCTTGAGACAACAATTGAATCATGCACAAGAGATGTTTGGTGTAATGTAATGAAATCGGTTTGTTTCTCATGAACGTAATCATCGTGGCTATGTTTTAACTTTTAATCAGAGTTTGAAGACGCAATAATGACTATGCGAAGCAATATGTAAAACATAATAACTTATGGTTAGAAAAAGCTAAAAGTTCGTTTATTAAGAATGTAAAGTTTCTATGAGATGCGGGGATAACGCAGTTGGGAGAGCGTCAGACTGAAGATCTGAAGGTCACGTGTTCGATCCACGTTCACCGCAACTTAGTTTTGATGCTTTTAAAATGTAAACCATACAATTATAAGTTAATAATTTTCAATAGATGATTTTCAATAGATGATCCATGGAAGTGTTCCGTTGTCGTCCTGCGGTTAGGATATCTGGCTTTCACTCAGGAGACCAGGGTTCAATTCTCGACAACGGAAGATTTCCTATCTTTGAATTTAGAGAAGATTTGTGGTGCAAAGTATGGTGTAATGTATTTGTTTAGAGGTCTCGGGTTTATGTGTGATATAGTAATAATATACATGACCTATGATGAATTATTGTACCTACAACAGTGTCTTAACGAGTATGCACTATTAATTTAATGAACTTGTAATAACGTTTCGGACGAGAATATATGACTTTTTTATAATATCTTTATAAACTTGTAAATTTACTTAATCGCATTGTAACAATAGTAATTAAAAGAACCTACAATTAGGGTTGGGAATTTCAATTTATAGTTCGGGTTCTTTTTTTTTTCTTAGTTTGATTTATATTTTTTTAGTTTTGAAAAGACGAAACCATTCTATTTAACATTGTAGTTTAGTTTGGTTCGGTCAATTTGAGAACATTAACATTCTCTAGTTTTTTAGCGCAATTAATTAATAAATTAATTTTTATTAATTTAAAATTTAAAATCCAATCAACACGTCAACGATGCATATTTAAAATTCCTCCATCAATAATGAGTCCGAACAAAGAAACAACACTACATAATTAAAAATCCAATGTCCAAACATAACATAAAACTTAATTCCAATTACAATATACCAATCTAAGTGTATAATATAAATAAAATATCGGGATCTAGAGAATTGAGAATTTAGTAATTAGTAATTAATATATATACTCGGGTAATTTTCCAAATATAAAAACATTTTGTTATAGTTAGATACATAGATATGAACAAAGGAAATGTCATAGTTTTTTATGCTTACATTAGACTTTATAACAATTATAGAGGTGTTATTAAAGGTGATTGGCTTTGGCTTGTGGCAACGATTGAATCATGCACAAGAGATGTTTGGTGTAGTGTAATGAAATCGGTTTGTTTCTCATGAACGTAATCATCGTGGCTATGTTTTAACTTTTAATCAGAGTTTGAAGACGCAATAATGACTATGCGAAGCAATATGTGGAACATAATAACTTATGGTTAGAAAAAGCTAAAAGTTCGTTTATAAAGAATGTAAAGTTTCTATGAGATGCGGGGATAGTTCAGTTGGGAGAGAGTCAGGCTGAAGATCTGAAGGTCATGTGTTTGATCCACGTTCACCGCAATTTAGTTTTGATGCTTTAAAATGTAAACCATACAATTATAAGTTCATAATTTTCAATAGATAATTTTCAACAGATGATCCATGGAAGTGTTCCGTTGTCGTCCTGCGGTTAGGATATCTAGCTTTCACTTAGGAGACCAGGGTTCAATTCCCGGCAACGGAAGATTTCCTATCTTTGAATTTAGAGAAGATTTGTGGTGCAAAGTATGGTGTAATGTATTTGTTTAGAGGTCTCGGGTTTATGTGTGATATAGTAATAATATACATGACCTATGATGAATTATTGTACCTACAACAGTGTCTAAACGAGTATGCAATATTAATTTAATGAACTTGTAATAACGTTTCGGACGAGAATATATGACTTTTTTATAATATCTTTATAAACTTGTAAATTTACTTAATCGCATTGTAACAATAGTAATTAAAAGAACCTACAATTAGGGTTGGGAATTTCAATTTATAGTTCGGGTTCTTTTTTTTTTCTTAGTTTGATTTATATTTTTTTAGTTTTGAAAAGACGAAACCATTCTATTTAACATTGTAGTTTAGTTTGGTTCGGTCAATTTGAGAACATTAACATTCTCTAGTTTTTTAGCGCAATTAATTAATAAATTAATTTTTATTAATTTAAAATTTAAAATCCAATCAACACGTCAACGATGCATATTTAAAATTCCTCCATCAATAATGAGTCCGAACAAAGAAACAACACTACATAATTAAAAATCCAATGTCCAAACATAACATAAAACTTAATTCCAATTACAATATACCAATCTAAGTGTATAATATAAATAAAATATCGGGATCTAGAGAATTGAGAATTTAGTAATTAGTAATTAATATATATACTCGGGTAATTTTCCAAATATAAAAACATTTTGTTATAGTTAGATACATAGATATGAACAAAGGAAATGTCATAGTTTTTTATGCTTACATTAGACTTTATAACAATTATAGAGGTGTTATTAAAGGTGATTGGCTTTGGCTTGTGGCAACGATTGAATCATGCACAAGAGATGTTTGGTGTAGTGTAATGAAATCGGTTTGTTTCTCATGAACGTAATCATCGTGGCTATGTTTTAACTTTTAATCAGAGTTTGAAGACGCAATAATGACTATGCGAAGCAATATGTGGAACATAATAACTTATGGTTAGAAAAAGCTAAAAGTTCGTTTATTAAGATTGTAAAGTTTCTATGAGATGCGGGGATAACGCAGTTGGGAGAGCGTCAGACTGAAGATCTGAAGGTCACGTGTTCGATCCACGTTCACCGCAACTTAGTTTTGATGCTTTTAAAATGTAAACCATACAATTATAAGTTAATAATTTTCAATAGATGATTTTCAATAGATGATCCATGGAAGTGTTCCGTTGTCGTCCTGCGGTTAGGATATCTGGCTTTCACTCAGGAGACCAGGGTTCAATTCTCGACAACGGAAGATTTCCTATCTTTGAATTTAGAGAAGATTTGTGGTGCAAAGTATGGTGTAATGTATTTGTTTAGAGGTCTCGGGTTTATGTGTGATATAGTAATAATATACATGACCTATGATGAATTATTGTACCTACAACAGTGTCTTAACGAGTATGCACTATTAATTTAATGAACTTGTAATAACGTTTCGGACGAGAATATATGACTTTTTTATAATATCTTTATAAACTTGTAAATTTACTTAATCGCATTGTAACAATAGTAATTAAAAGAACCTACAATTAGGGTTGGGAATTTCAATTTATAGTTCGGGTTCTTTTTTTTTTCTTAGTTTGATTTATATTTTTTTAGTTTTGAAAAGACGAAACCATTCTATTTAACATTGTAGTTTAGTTTGGTTCGGTCAATTTGAGAACATTAACATTCTCTAGTTTTTTAGCGCAATTAATTAATAAATTAATTTTTATTAATTTAAAATTTAAAATCCAATCAACACGTCAACGATGCATATTTAAAATTCCTCCATCAATAATGAGTCCGAACAAAGAAACAACACTACATAATTAAAAATCCAATGTCCAAACATAACATAAAACTTAATTCCAATTACAATATACCAATCTAAGTGTATAATATAAATAAAATATCGGGATCTAGAGAATTGAGAATTTAGTAATTAGTAATTAATATATATACTCGGGTAATTTTCCAAATATAAAAACATTTTGTTATAGTTAGATACATAGATATGAACAAAGGAAATGTCATAGTTTTTTATGCTTACATTAGACTTTATAACAATTATAGAGGTGTTATTAAAGGTGATTGGCTTTGGCTTGTGGCAACGATTGAATCATGCACAAGAGATGTTTGGTGTAGTGTAATGAAATCGGTTTGTTTCTCATGAACGTAATCATCGTGGCTATGTTTTAACTTTTAATCAGAGTTTGAAGACGCAATAATGACTATGCGAAGCAATATGTGGAACATAATAACTTATGGTTAGAAAAAGCTAAAAGTTCGTTTATTAAGATTGTAAAGTTTCTATGAGATGCGGGGATAGTTCAGTTGGGAGAGAGTCAGGCTGAAGATCTGAAGGTCATGTGTTTGATCCACGTTCACCGCAATTTAGTTTTGATGCTTTAAAATGTAAACCATACAATTATAAGTTCATAATTTTCAATAGATAATTTTCAACAGATGATCCATGGAAGAGTTCCGTTGTCGTCCAGCGGTTAGGATATCTGGCTTTCACCCAGGAGACCCGGGTTCAATTCCCGGCAATGGAAGATTTACTATCTTTGAATTTGGAGAAGATTTGTAGTGCAAAGTATGGTGTAATGTATTTGTTTAGAGGTCTCGGGTTTATGTGTGATATAGTAATAATATACATGACGTATGATGACTTACTGTACCTACAATAGTGTGGAGTATGCAATATTAATTTAATGGACTGTGAGATAGCAATAATATACATGACCTATGATGACTTACTGTACCTACAATATTGTCTTAGTGAGTATGCAATATTAATTTAATGAACTTGTAATAACGTTTCGGACGAGAATATATGACTTTTTTTTTTTTCAAAGGACTTGCAATAGTGACTTAATCCACTAGCAATAGTAATTTAAAGAACATGGAATAATATCTATATAAACTTGTAAATTTACTTAATGGCATTGTAATAATAGTAATTAAAATAACCTACAATTAGGGGTGGGAATTTAAATTTATAGTTCGGGTTCTTTTTTTTTTTTTTTTTTTCTATGTTTCATTTATATTTTTTTAGTTTTGAAAAGACGAAACCATTCTATTTAACATTGTAGTTTAGTTTGGTTCGGTCAATTTGAGAACATTAACATTCTCTAGTTTTTTAGCGCAATTAATTAATTAATTTTTATTAATTTAAAATTTAAAATCCAATCAACACGTCAACGATGCATATTTAAAATTCCTCAATCAATAATGAGTCCGAACAAAGAAACAACACTACATAATTAAAAATCCAATGTCCAAACATAACATAAAACTTAATTCCAATTACAATATACCAATCTAAGTGTACAATATATAAATAAAATATCGGGATCTAGAGAATTGAGAATTTAGTAATTAGTAATTAATATATATACTCGGGTAATTTTCCAAATATAAAAGCATTTTGTTATAGTAAGATACATAGATATGAACAAAGGAAATGTCATAGTTTTTTATGCTTACATTAGATTTTTTAACAATTAAAGATCAGAGGTGTTATTAAAGATGAATGGCTTTGGCTTGTGACAACAATTGAATCATGCACAAGAGATGTTTGGTGTAGTGTAATGAAATCGGTTTGTTTCTCATGAACGTAATCATCGTGGCTATGTTTTAACTTTTAATCAAGAGTTTGAAGGCGCAATAATGACTATGCGAAGCAATATGTAAAACATAATAACTTATGGTTAGAAAAAGCTAAAAGTTCGTTTATTAAGAATGTTAAGTTTTTATGAGATGCGGGGATAGCTCAGTTGGGAGAGCGTCAGACTGAAGATCTGAAGGTCATGTGTTCGATCCACGTTCACCGCAACTTAGTTTTGATGCTTTTAAAATGTAAACCATACAATTATAAGTTAATAATTTTTAATAGATGATTTTCAACAGATGATCCATGGAAGCGTTCCGTTGTCGTCCAGCGGTTAGGATATCAGGCTTTCACCCAGGAGACCCGGGTTCAATTCCCGGCAACGGAAGCTTTCCTATCTTTGAATTTAGAGAAGATTTGTAGTGCAAAGTATGGTGTAATGTATTTGTTCAAAGGTCTCGGGTTTATGTGTGATATAGTAATAATGTACATGACCTATGATGAATTACTGTTCCTACAATAGTGTTTTAATGAACTTGTAATAACGTTTCGGACGAGAATATATTACTTTTTTTTTCAAAGGACTTGCAATAGTGACTTAATCAACTAGCAATAGTAATTTAAAGAACATGGAATAATATCTTTATAAACTTGTAAATTTACTTAATGGCATTGTAATAATAGTTATTAAAAGAACCTACAATTTGGGGTGCGAATTTCAATTTGCAGTTCGGGTTCTTTTTTTTTCTTAGTCTGATTTATATTTTTTTAGTATTGAAAATACAAAACCATTCTATTTAACACTGTAGTTTAGTTTGGTTCGGTCAATTTGAGAACATTAACATTCTCAAGTTTTTTAGTGCAATTAATTAATTAATTTATTTTTATTAATTTAAAATTTAAAATCCAATCAACATGTCAACGATGCATATTTAAAATTCCTCAATCAATAATGAGTCCGAACAACAAGGCAACACTACGTAATTAAAAATCCAATGTCCAAACATAACATAAAACTTAATTCAAATTACAATATACCAATCTAAGTGTATAATAGAAATAAAATATCGGGATCTAGAGAATTGAGAATTTAGTAATTAGTAATTAATATATATACTCGGGTAATTTTCCAAATATAAAAACATTTAGTTATAGTTAGATACATTGATATGAACAAAGGAAATGTCATAAATTTTTTATGCTTACATTAGACTTTATAATAATTAAAGATCAGAGGTGTTATAAAGATGAATGGCTTTGGCTTGTGACAACAATTGAATCATGCACAAGAGATGTTTGGTGTAGTGTAATGAAATCGGTTTGTTTCTCATGAACGTAATCATCGTGGCTATGTTTTAACTTTTAATCAAGAGTTTGAAGACGCAATAATGACTATGCGAAGCAATATGTAAAACATAATAACTTATGGTTAGAAAAAGCTAAAAGTTCGTTTATTAAGAATGTAAAGTTTCTATGAGATGCGGGGATAGCTCAGTTGGGAGAGACAATTATAAGTTAATAATTTTCAATAGATGATTTTCAACAGATGATCCATGGAAGCGTTCCGTTGTCGTCCAGCGGTTAGGATATCTGGCTTTCACCCAGGAGACCCGGGTTCAATTCCCGGCAACGGAAGATTTCCTATCTTTGAATTTAGAGAAGATTTGTGGTGCAAAGTATGGTGTATTGTAATTGTTTAGAGGTCTCGGGTTTATGTGTGATATAGTAATAATATACATGACCTATGATGAATTACTGTACCTATAATAGTGTCTTAATAAGTATGCAATATTAATTTAATGAACTGTGATATAGTAATAATATACATGACCTATGATGACTTACTGTACCTACAATAGTGTCTTAATGAGTATGCAATATTAATTTAATGAACTTGTAATAACGTTTCGGACGAGAATATATGACTTTTATTTTTTCAAAGGACTTGCCATAGTGACTTAATCAACTAGCAATACTAATTTAAAGAACATGGAATAATATCTATATAAACTTGTAAATTTACTTAATGGCATTGTAATAATAGTAATTAAAATAACCTACAATTAGGGGTGGGAATTTCAATTTATAGTTCGGGTTCTTTTTTTTTTTTCTCTGTTTCATTTATATATATTTTGTTTTGAAAAGACGAAACCATTCTATTTAACATTGTAGTTTTGTTTGGTTCGGTCAATTTGAGAACATTAACATTCTCTAGTTTTTTAGCGCAATTAATTAATTAATTAATTTTTATTAATTTAAAATTTAAAATACAATCAACACGTCAACGATGCATATTTAAAATTCCTCAATCAATAATGAGTCCGAACAAAGAAACAACACTACATAATTAAAAATTCAATGTCCAAACATAACATAAAACTTAATTCCAATTACAATATACCAATCTAAGTGTATAATATAAATAAAATATCGGGATCTAGAGAATTGAGAATTTAGTAATTAGTAATTAATATATATACTCGGGTAATTTTCCAAATATAAAAAATTTTTGTTATAGTTAGATACATAGATATGAACAAAGGAAATGTCATAGTTTTTTATGCTTACATTAGACTTTATAACAATTATAGAGGTGTTATTAAAGGTGATTGGCTTTGGCTTGTGGCAACGATTGAATCATGCACAAGAGATGTTTGGTGTAGTGTAATGAAATCGGTTTGTTTCTCATGAACGTAATCATCGTGGCTATGTTTTAACTTTTAATCAGAGTTTGAAGACGCAATAATGACTATGCGAAGCAATGTGTGGAACATAATAACTTATGGTTAGAAAAAGCTAAAAGTTCGTTTATTAAGAATGTAAAGTTTTTATGAGATGCGGGGATAGCTCAGTTGGGAGAGCGGTAGACTGAAGATCTGAAGGTCACGTGTTCGATCCATGTTCACCGCAACTTAGTTTTGATGCTTTTAAAATGTAAACCATACAATTATAAGTTAATAATTTTCAATAGATGATTTTCAACAGATGATCCATGGAAGTGTTCCGTTGTCGTCCAGCGGTTAGGATATCTGGCTTTCACCCAGGAGACCCGGGTTCAATTCCCGGCAACGGAAGCTTTCCTATCTTTGAGTTTAAAGAAGATTTGTAGTGCAATGTGTGGTATAATGTATTTGTTTAGAGGTCTCGGGTTTATGTGTGATATAGTAATAATATACATGACCTATGATGACTTACTGTACCTACAATAGTGTCTTAATGAGTATGCAATATTAATTTAATGAACTTGTAATAACGTTTCGGACGAGAATATATGACTTTTTTTTTTCAAAGGACTTGCAATAGTGACTTAATCAACTAGCAATTGTAATTTAAAGAACATGGAATAATATCTTTATAAACTTGTAAATTTACTTAATGGCATTGTAATAATAGTTATTAAAAGAACCTACAATTAGGGGTGGGAATTTCAATTTATAGTTCGGGTTTTTTTTTTTTCTCTATTTTATTTATATTTTTTTAGTTTTGAAAAGACAAAACCATTCTATTTAACATTGTAGTTTAGTTTGGTTCGGTCAATTTGAGAACATTAACATTCTCAAGTTTTTTAGTGCAATTAATTAATTAATTAATTTTTATTAATTTAAAATTTAAAATCCAATCAACACGTCAACGATGCATATTTAAAATTCCTCAATCAATAATGACTCCGAACAAAGAAACAACACTACATAATTAAAAATCCAATGTCCAAACATAACATAAAACTTAATTCCAATTACAATATACCAATCTAAGTGTATAATATAAATAAAATATCGAGATCTAGAGAATTGAGAATTTAGTAATTAGTAATTAATATATATACTCGGGTAATTTTCCAAATATAAAAACATTTAGTTATAGTTAGATACATAGATATGAAGAAAGGAAATGTCATAGGTTTTTATGCTTACATTAGACTTTATAACAATTATAGAGGTGTTATTAAAGATGAATGGCTTTGGCTTGAGACAACAATTGAATCATGCACAAGAGATGTTTGGTGTAATGTAATGAAATCGGTTTTGTTTCTCATGAACGTAATCATCGTGGCTATGTTTTAACTTTTAATCAGAGTTTGAAGACGCAATAATGACTATGCGAAGCAATATGTAAAACATAATAACTTATGGTTAGAAAAAGCTAAAAGTTCGTTTATTAAGAATGTAAAGTTTCTATGAGATGCGGGGATAACGCAGTTGGGAGAGCGTCAGACTGAAGATCTGAAGGTCACGTGTTCGATCCACGTTCACCGCAACTTAGTTTTGATGCTTTTAAAATGTAAACCATACAATTATAAGTTAATAATTTCAATAGATGATTTTCAACAGATGATCCATGGAAGTGTTCCGTTGTCGTCCTGCGGTTAGGATATCTGGCTTTCACTCAGGAGACCCGGGTTCAATTCCCGGCAACGGAAGATTTCCTATCTTTGAATTTAGAGAAGATTTGTGGTGCAAAGTATGGTGTAATGTATTTGTTTAGAGGTCTCGGGTTTATGTGTGATATAGTAATAATACATGACTATGATGAATTACTGTACTACAATAGTGTCTTAATGAGTATGAATATTAATTTAATGAACTGTGATATAGTAATAATATACATGACCTATGATGACTTATGTACCTACAATAGTGTCTTAATGAGTATGCAATATTAATTTAATGAACTTGTAATAACGTTTCGGACGAGAATATATGACTTTTTTTTTCAAAGGACTTGCAATAGTGACTTAATCACTAGCAATAGTAATTTAAAGAACATGGAATAATATCTATATAAACTTGTAAATTTACTTAATGCATTGTAATAATAGTAATTAAAATAACCTACAATTAGGGTGGGAATTTCAATTTATAGTTCGGGTTCCTTTTTTTTTTTTTTTTCTCTGTTTCATTTATATATTTTTTGTTTTGAAAAGACGAAACCATTCTATTTAACATTGTAGTTTAGTTTGGTTCGGTCAATTTGAGAACATTAACATTCTCTAGTTTTTTAGCGCAATTAATTAATTAATTAATTTTTATTAATTTAAAATTTAAAATACAATCAACACGTCAACGATGCATATTTAAAATTCCTCAATCAATAATGAGTCCGAACAAAGAAACAACACTACATAATTAAAAATTCAATGTCCAAACATAACATAAAACTTAATTCCAATTACAATATACCAATCTAAGTGTATAATATAAATAAAATATCGGGATCTAGAGAATTGAGAATTTAGTAATTAGTAATTAATATATATACTCGGGTAATTTTCCAAATATAAAAACATTTTGTTATAGTTAGATACATAGATATGAACAAAGGAAATGTCATAGTTTTTTATGCTTACATTAGACTTTATAACAATTATAGAGGTGTTATTAAAGGTGATTGGCTTTGACTTGTGGCAACGATTGAATCATGCACAAGAGATGTTTGGTGTAGTGTAATGAAATCGGTTTGTTTCTCATGAACGTATTCATCGTGGCTATGTTTTAACTTTTAATCAGAGTTTGAAGACGCAATAATGACTATGCGAAGCAATGTGTGGAACATAATAACTTATGGTTAGAAAAAGCCAAAAGTTCGTTTATTAAGAATGTAAAGTTTCTATGATATGCGGGGATAGCTCAGTTGGAAGAGCGGTAGACTGAAGATCTGAAGGTCACGTGGTCAATCCATGTTCACCGCAACTTAGTTTTGATGCTTTTAAAATGTAAACCATACAATTATAAGTTAATAATTTTCAATAGATGATTTTCAACAGATGATCCATGGAAGCGTTCCGTTGTCGTCCAGCGGTTAGGATATCTGGCTTTCACCCAGGAGACCCGGGTTCAATTCCCGGCAACGGAAGATTTCCTAATCTTTGAATTTAGAGAAGATTTGTAGTGCAAAGTGTGGTATAATGTATTTGTTTAGAGGTCTCGGGTTTATGTGTGATATAGTAATAATATACATGACCTATGATGACTTACTGTACCTACAATAGTGTCTTAATGAGTATGCAATATTAATTTAATGAACATGTAATAACGTTTCGGACGAGAATATATGACTTTTTTCAAAGGACTTGCAATAGTGACTTAATCAACTAGCAATTGTAATTTAAAGAACATGGAATAATATCTATAAACTTGTAAATTTACTTAATGGCATTGTAATAATAGTTATTAAAAGAACCTACAATTAGGGGTGGGAATTTCAATTTATAGTTCGGGTTATTTTTTTTTTTTTTTTTCTCTATTTGATTTATATTTTTTTAGTTTTGAAAAGACGAAACCATTCTATTTAACATTGTAGTTTAGTTTGGTTCGGTCAATTTGAGAACATTAACATTCTCAAGTTTTTTAGTGCAATTAATTAATTAATTAATTTTTATTAATTTAAAATTTAAAATCCAATCAACACGTCAACGATGCATATTTAAAATTCCTCAATCAATAATGAGTCCGAACAAAGAAACAACACTACATAATTAAAAACCAATGTCGAAACATAACATAAAACTTAATTCCAATTACAATATATCAATCTAAGTGTATAATATAAATAAAATATCGAGATCTAGAGAATTGAGAATTTAGTAATTAGTAATTAATATATATACTCGGGTAATTTTCCAAATATAAAAACATTTAGTTATAGTTAGATACATAGATATGAAGAAAGGAAATGTCATAGGTTTTTATGCTTACATTAGACTTTATAACAATTATAGAGGTGTTATTAAAGATGAATGGCTTTGGCTTGTGACAACAATTGAATCATGCACAAGAGATGTTTGGTGTAATGTAATGGAATCGGTTTGTTTCTCATGAACGTAATCATCGTGGCTATGTTTTAACTTTTAATCAAGAGTTTGAAGACGCAATAATGACTATGCGAAGCAATATGTAAAACTTAATAACTTATGGTTAGAAAAAGCTAAAAGTTCGTTTATTAAGAATGTAAGTTTCTATGAGATGCGGGGATAACGCAGTTGGGAGAGCGTCAGACTGAAGATCTGAAGGTCACGTGTTCGATCCACGTTCACTGCAACTTAGTTTTGATGCTTTTAAAATGTAAACCATACAATTATAAGTTTATAATTTTCAATAGATGATTTTCAACAGATGATCCATGGAAGTGTTCCGTTGTCGTCCTGCGGTTAGGATATCTGGCTTTCACTCAGGAGACCCGGGTTCAATTCCCGGCAACGGAAGATTTCCTATCTTTAAATTTAGAGAAGATTTGTGGTGCAAAGTATGGTGTAATGTATTTGTTTAGAGGTCTCGGGTTTATGTGTGATATAGTAATAATATACATGACCTATGATGAATTACTGTACCTACAATAGTGTCTTAATGAGTATGCAATATTAATTTAATGAACTGTGATATAGTAATAATATACATGACCTATGATGACTTACTGTACCTACAATAGTGTCTTAATGAGTATGCAATATTAATTTAATGAACTTGTAATAACGTTTCGGACGAGAATATATGACTTTTATTTTTTCAAAGGACTTGCAATAGTGACTTAATCAACTAGCAATAGTAATTTAAAGAACATGGAATAATATCTATATAAACTTGTAAATTTACTTAATGGCATTGTAATAATAGTAATTAAAATAACCTACAATTAGGGGTGGGAATTTCAATTTATAGTTCGGGTTCCTTTTTTTTTTTTTTTTCTCTGTTTCATTTATATATTTTTTGTTTTGAAAAGACGAAACCATTCTATTTAACATTGTAGTTTAGTTTGGTTCGGTCAATTTGAGAACATTAACATTCTCTAGTTTTTTAGCGCAATTAATTAATTAATTAATTTTTATTAATTTAAAATTTAAAATACAATCAACACGTCAACGATGCATATTTAAAATTCCTCAATCAATAATGAGTCCGAACAAAGAAACAACACTACATAATTAAAAATTCAATGTCCAAACATAACATAAAACTTAATTCCAATTACAATATACCAATCTAAGTGTATAATATAAATAAAATATCGGGATCTAGAGAATTGAGAATTTAGTAATTAGTAATTAATATATATACTCGGGTAATTTTCCAAATATAAAAACATTTTGTTATAGTTAGATACATAGATATGAACAAAGGAAATGTCATAGTTTTTTATGCTTACATTAGACTTTATAACAATTATAGAGGTGTTATTAAAGGTGATTGGCTTTGACTTGTGGCAACGATTGAATCATGCACAAGAGATGTTTGGTGTAGTGTAATGAAATCGGTTTGTTTCTCATGAACGTATTCATCGTGGCTATGTTTAAACTTTTAATCAGAGTTTGAAGACGCAATAATGACTATGCGAAGCAATGTGTGGAACATAATAACTTATGGTTAGAAAAAGCCAAAAGTTCGTTTATTAAGAATGTAAAGTTTCTATGATATGCGGGGATAGCTCAGTTGGAAGAGCGGTAGACTGAAGATCTGAAGGTCACGTGTTCGATCCATGTTCACCGCAACTTAGTTTTGATGCTTTTAAAATGTAAACCATACAATTATAAGTTAATAATTTTCAATAGATGATTTTCAACAGATGATCCATGGAAGCGTTCCGTTGTCGTCCAGCGGTTAGGATATCTGGCTTTCACCCAGGAGACCCGGGTTCAATTCCCGGCAACGGAAGCTTTCCTATCTTTGAATTTAGAGAAGATTTGTAGTGCAAAGTGTGGTATAATGTATTTGTTTAGAGGTCTCGGGTTTATGTGTGATATAGTAATAATATACATGACCTATGATGACTTACTGTACCTACAATAGTGTCTTAATTAGTATGCAATATTAATTTAATGAACTTGTAATAACGTTTCGGACGAGAATATATGACTTTTTTTTTTCAAAGGACTTGCAATAGTGACTTAATCAACTAGCAATTGTAATTTAAAGAACATGGAATAATATCTATAAACTTGAAAATTTACTTAATGGCATTGTAATAATAGTTATTAAAAGAACCTACAATTAGGGGTGGGAATTTCAATTTATAGTTCGGGTTATTTTTTTTTTTTTTCTCTATTTGATTTATATTTTTTTAGGTTTGAAAAGACGAAACCATTCTATTTAACATTGTAGTTTAGTTTGGTTCGGTCAATTTGAGAACATTAACATTCTCAAGTTTTTTAGTGCAATTAATTAATTAATTAATTTTTATTAATTTAAAATTTAAAATCCAATCAACACGTCAACGATGCATATTTAAAATTCCTCAATCAATAATGAGTCCGAACAAAGAAACAACACTACATAATTAAAAACCAATGTCGAAACATAACATAAAACTTAATTCCAATTACAATATATCAATCTAAGTGTATAATATAAATAAAATATCGAGATCTAGAGAATTGAGAATTTAGTAATTAGTAATTAATATATATACTCGGGTAATTTTCCAAATATAAAAACATTTAGTTATAGTTAGATACATAGATATGAAGAAAGGAAATGTCATAGGTTTTTATGCTTACATTAGACTTTATAACAATTATAGAGGTGTTATTAAAGATGAATGGCTTTGGCTTGTGACAACAATTGAATCATGCACAAGAGATGTTTGGTGTAATGTAATGGAATCGGTTTGTTTCTCATGAACGTAATCATCGTGGCTATGTTTTAACTTTTAATCAAGAGTTTGAAGACGCAATAATGACTATGCGAAGCAATATGTAAAACTTAATAACTTATGGTTAGAAAAAGCTAAAAGTTCGTTTATTAAGAATGTCAAGTTTCTATGAGATGCGGGGATAACGCAGTTGGGAGAGCGTCAGACTGAAGATCTGAAGGTCACGTGTTCGATCCACGTTCACTGCAACTTAGTTTTGATGCTTTTAAAATGTAAACCATACAATTATAAGTTTATAATTTTCAATAGATGATTTTCAACAGATGATCCATGGAAGTGTTCCGTTGTCGTCCTGCGGTTAGGATATCTGGCTTTCATTCAGGAGACCCGGGTTCAATTCCCGGCAACGAAAGATTTCCTATCTTTAAATTTAGAGAAGATTTGTGGTGCAAAGTATGGTGTAATGTATTTGTTTAGAGGTCTCGGGTTTATGTGTGATATAGTAATAATATACATGACCTATGATGAATTACTGTACCTACAATAGTGTCTTAATGAGTATGCAATATTATTTTAATGAACTGTGATATAGTAATAATATACATGACCTATGATGACTTACTGTACCTACAATAGTGTCTTAATGAGTATGCAATATTAATTTAATGAACTTGTAATAACGTTTCGGACGAGAATATATGACTTTTATTTTTTCAAAGGACTTGCAATAGTGACTTAATCAACTAGCAATAGTAATTTAAAGAACATGGAATAATATCTATATAAACTTGTAAATTTACTTAATGGCATTGTAATAATAGTAATTAAAATAACCTACAATTAGGGGTGGGAATTTCAATTTATAGTTCGGGTTCCTTTTTTTTTTTTTTTTTTCTCTGTTTCATTTATATATTTTTTGTTTTGAAAAGACGAAACCATTCTATTTAACATTGTAGTTTAGTTTGGTTCGGTCAATTTGAGAACATTAACATTCTCTAGTTTTTTAGCGCAATTAATTAATTAATTAATTTTTATTAATTTAAAATTTAAAATACAATCAACACGTCAACGATGCATATTTAAAATTCCTCAATCAATAATGAGTCCGAACAAAGAAACAACACTACATAATTAAAAATTCAATGTCCAAACATAACATAAAACTTAATTCCAATTACAATATACCAATCTAAGTGTATAATATAAATAAAATATCGGGATCTAGAGAATTGAGAATTTAGTAATTAGTAATTAATATATATACTCGGGTAATTTTCCAAATATAAAAACATTTTGTTATAGTTAGATACATAGATATGAACAAAGGAAATGTCATAGTTTTTTATGCTTACATTAGACTTTATAACAATTATAGAGGTGTTATTAAAGGTGATTGGCTTTGACTTGTGGCAACGATTGAATCATGCACAAGAGATGTTTGGTGTAGTGTAATGAAATCGGTTTGTTTCTCATGAACGTATTCATCGTGGCTATGTTTAAACTTTTAATCAGAGTTTGAAGACGCAATAATGACTATGCGAAGCAATGTGTGGAACATAATAACTTATGGTTAGAAAAAGCCAAAAGTTCGTTTATTAAGAATGTAAAGTTTCTATGATATGCGGGGATAGCTCAGTTGGAAGAGCGGTAGACTGAAGATCTGAAGGTCACGTGTTCGATCCATGTTCACCGCAACTTAGTTTTGATGCTTTTAAAATGTAAACCATACAATTATAAGTTAATAATTTTCAATAGATGATTTTCAACAGATGATCCATGGAAGCGTTCCGTTGTCGTCCAGCGGTTAGGATATCTGGCTTTCACCCAGGAGACCCGGGTTCAATTCCCGGCAACGGAAGCTTTCCTATCTTTGAATTTAGAGAAGATTTGTAGTGCAAAGTGTGGTATAATGTATTTGTTTAGAGGTCTCGGGTTTATGTGTGATATAGTAATAATATACATGACCTATGATGACTTACTGTACCTACAATAGTGTCTTAATGAGTATGCAATATTAATTTAATGAACTTGTAATAACGTTTCGGACGAGAATATATGACTTTTTTTTTTCAAAGGACTTGCAATAGTGACTTAATCAACTAGCAATTGTAATTTAAAGAACATGGAATAATATCTATAAACTTGTAAATTTACTTAATGGCATTGTAATAATAGTTATTAAAAGAACCTACAATTAGGGGTGGGAATTTCAATTTATAGTTCGGGTTATTTTTTTTTTTTTCTCTATTTGATTTATATTTTTTTAGGTTTGAAAAGACGAAACCATTCTATTTAACATTGTAGTTTAGTTTGGTTCGGTCAATTTGAGAACATTAACATTCTCAAGTTTTTTAGTGCAATTAATTAATTTTTATTTATTTAAAATTTAAAATCCAATCAACACGTCAACGATGCATATTTAAAATTCCTCAATCAATAATGAGTCCGAACAAAGAAACAACACTACATAATTAAAAACCAATGTCGAAACATAACATAAAACTTAATTCCAATTACAATATATCAATCTAAGTGTATAATATAAATAAAATATCGAGATCTAGAGAATTGAGAATTTAGTAATTAGTAATTAATATATATACTCGGGTAATTTTCCAAATATAAAAACATTTAGTTATAGTTAGATACATAGATATGAAGAAAGGAAATGTCATAGGTTTTTATGCTTACATTAGACTTTATAACAATTATAGAGGTGTTATTAAAGATGAATGGCTTTGGCTTGTGACAACAATTGAATCATGCACAAGAGATGTTTGGTGTAATGTAATGGAATCGGTTTGTTTCTCATGAACGTAATCATCGTGGCTATGTTTTAACTTTTAATCAAGAGTTTGAAGACGCAATAATGACTATGCGAAGCAATATGTAAAACTTAATAACTTATGGTTAGAAAAAGCTAAAAGTTCGTTTATTAAGAATGTCAAGTTTCTATGAGATGCGGGGATAACGCAGTTGGGAGAGCGTCAGACTGAAGATCTGAAGGTCACGTGTTCGATCCACGTTCACTGCAACTTAGTTTTGATGCTTTTAAAATGTAAACCATACAATTATAAGTTTATAATTTTCAATAGATGATTTTCAACAGATGATCCATGGAAGTGTTCCGTTGTCGTCCTGCGGTTAGGATATCTGGCTTTCATTCAGGAGACCCGGGTTCAATTCCCGGCAACGAAAGATTTCCTATCTTTAAATTTAGAGAAGATTTGTGGTGCAAAGTATGGTGTAATGTATTTGTTTAGAGGTCTCGGGTTTATGTGTGATATAGTAATAATATACATGACCTATGATGAATTACTGTACCTACAATAGTGTCTTAATGAGTATGCAATATTATTTTAATGAACTGTGATATAGTAATAATATACATGACCTATGATGACTTACTGTACCTACAATAGTGTCTTAATGAGTATGCAATATTAATTTAATGAACTTGTAATAACGTTTCGGACGAGAATATATGACTTTTATTTTTTCAAAGGACTTGCAATAGTGACTTAATCAACTAGCAATAGTAATTTAAAGAACATGGAATAATATCTATATAAACTTGTAAATTTACTTAATGGCATTGTAATAATAGTAATTAAAATAACCTACAATTAGGGGTGGGAATTTCAATTTATAGTTCGGGTTCCTTTTTTTTTTTTTTTTTTCTCTGTTTCATTTATATATTTTTTGTTTTGAAAAGACGAAACCATTCTATTTAACATTGTAGTTTAGTTTGGTTCGGTCAATTTGAGAACATTAACATTCTCTAGTTTTTTAGCGCAATTAATTAATTAATTAATTTTTATTAATTTAAAATTTAAAATACAATCAACACGTCAACGATGCATATTTAAAATTCCTCAATCAATAATGAGTCCGAACAAAGAAACAACACTACATAATTAAAAATTCAATGTCCAAACATAACATAAAACTTAATTCCAATTACAATATACCAATCTAAGTGTATAATATAAATAAAATATCGGGATCTAGAGAATTGAGAATTTAGTAATTAGTAATTAATATATATACTCGGGTAATTTTCCAAATATAAAAACATTTTGTTATAGTTAGATACATAGATATGAACAAAGGAAATGTCATAGTTTTTTATGCTTACATTAGACTTTATAACAATTATAGAGGTGTTATTAAAGGTGATTGGCTTTGACTTGTGGCAACGATTGAATCATGCACAAGAGATGTTTGGTGTAGTGTAATGAAATCGGTTTGTTTCTCATGAACGTATTCATCGTGGCTATGTTTAAACTTTTAATCAGAGTTTGAAGACGCAATAATGACTATGCGAAGCAATGTGTGGAACATAATAACTTATGGTTAGAAAAAGCCAAAAGTTCGTTTATTAAGAATGTAAAGTTTCTATGATATGCGGGGATAGCTCAGTTGGAAGAGCGGTAGACTGAAGATCTGAAGGTCACGTGTTCGATCCATGTTCACCGCAACTTAGTTTTGATGCTTTTAAAATGTAAACCATACAATTATAAGTTAATAATTTTCAATAGATGATTTTCAACAGATGATCCATGGAAGCGTTCCGTTGTCGTCCAGCGGTTAGGATATCTGGCTTTCACCCAGGAGACCCGGGTTCAATTCCCGGCAACGGAAGCTTTCCTATCTTTGAATTTAGAGAAGATTTGTAGTGCAAAGTGTGGTATAATGTATTTGTTTAGAGGTCTCGGGTTTATGTGTGATATAGTAATAATATACATGACCTATGATGACTTACTGTACCTACAATAGTGTCTTAATGAGTATGCAATATTAATTTAATGAACTTGTAATAACGTTTCGGACGAGAATATATGACTTTTTTTTTTCAAAGGACTTGCAATAGTGACTTAATCAACTAGCAATTGTAATTTAAAGAACATGGAATAATATCTATAAACTTGTAAATTTACTTAATGGCATTGTAATAATAGTTATTAAAAGAACCTACAATTAGGGGTGGGAATTTCAATTTATAGTTCGGGTTATTTTTTTTTTTTTTCTCTATTTGATTTATATTTTTTTAGGTTTGAAAAGACGAAACCATTCTATTTAACATTGTAGTTTAGTTTGGTTCGGTCAATTTGAGAACATTAACATTCTCAAGTTTTTTAGTGCAATTAATTAATTTTTATTAATTTAAAATTTAAAATCCAATCAACACGTCAACGATGCATATTTAAAATTCCTCAATCAATAATGAGTCCGAACAAAGAAACAACACTACATAATTAAAAACCAATGTCGAAACATAACATAAAACTTAATTCCAATTACAATATATCAATCTAAGTGTATAATATAAATAAAATATCGAGATCTAGAGAATTGAGAATTTAGTAATTAGTAATTAATATATATACTCGGGTAATTTTCCAAATATAAAAACATTTAGTTATAGTTAGATACATAGATATGAAGAAAGGAAATGTCATAGGTTTTTATGCTTACATTAGACTTTATAACAATTATAGAGGTGTTATTAAAGATGAATGGCTTTGGCTTGTGACAACAATTGAATCATGCACAAGAGATGTTTGGTGTAATGTAATGGAATCGGTTTGTTTCTCATGAACGTAATCATCGTGGCTATGTTTTAACTTTTAATCAAGAGTTTGAAGACGCAATAATGACTATGCGAAGCAATATGTAAAACTTAATAACTTATGGTTAGAAAAAGCTAAAAGTTCGTTTATTAAGAATGTAAAGTTTCTATGAGATGCGGGGATAACGCAGTTGGGAGAGCGTCAGACTGAAGATCTGAAGGTCACGTGTTCGATCCACGTTCACTGCAACTTAGTTTTGATGCTTTTAAAATGTAAACCATACAATTATAAGTTTATAATTTTCAATAGATGATTTTCAACAGATGATCCATGGAAGTGTTCCGTTGTCGTCCTGCGGTTAGGATATCTGGCTTTCACTCAGGAGACCCAGGTTCAATTCCCGGCAACGGAAGATTTCCTATCTTTAAATTTAGGGAAGATTTGTGGTGCAAAGTATGGTGTAATGTATTTGTTTAGAGGTCTCGGGTTTATGTGTGATATAGTAATAATATACATGACCTATGATGAATTACTGTACCTACAATAGTGTCTTAATGAGTATGCAATATTAATTTAATGAACTGTGATATAGTAATAATATACATGACCTATGATGACTTACTGTACCTACAATAGTGTCTTAATGAGTATGCAATATTAATTTAATGAACTTGTAATAACGTTTCGGACGAGAATATATGACTTTTATTTTTTCAAAGGACTTGCAATAGTGACTTAATCAACTAGCAATAGTAATTTAAAGAACATGGAATAATATCTATATAAACTTGTAAATTTACTTAATGGCATTGTAATAATAGTAATTAAAATAACCTACAATTAGGGGTGGGAATTTCAATTTATAGTTCGGGTTCCTTTTTTTTTTTTTTTTTCTCTGTTTCATTTATATATTTTTTGTTTTGAAAAGACGAAACCATTCTATTTATCATTGTAGTTTAGTTTGGTTCGGTTAATTTGAGAACATTAACATTCTCTAGTTTTTTAGCGCAATTAATTAATTAATTAATTTTTATTAATTTAAAATTTAAAATACAATCAACACGTCAACGATGCATATTTAAAATTCCTCAATCAATAATGAGTCCGAACAAAGAAACAACACTACATAATTAAAAATTCAATGTCCAAACATAACATAAAACTTAATTCCAATTACAATATACCAATCTAAGTGTATAATATAAATAAAATATCGGGATCTAGAGAATTGAGAATTTAGTAATTAGTAATTAATATATATACTCGGGTAATTTTCCAAATATAAAAACATTTTGTTATAGTTAGATACATAGATATGAACAAAGGAAATGTCATAGTTTTTTATGCTTACATTAGACTTTATAACAATTATAGAGGTGTTATTAAAGGTGATTGGCTTTGACTTGTGGCAACGATTGAATCATGCACAAGAGATGTTTGGTGTAGTGTAATGAAATCGGTTTCTTTCTCATGAACGTATTCATCGTGGCTATGTTTTAACTTTTAATCAGAGTTTGAAGACGCAATAATGACTATGCGAAGCAATGTGTGGAACATAATAACTTATGGTTAGAAAAAGCCAAAAGTTCGTTTATTAAGAATGTAAAGTTTTTATGATATGCGGGGATAGCTCAGTTGGAAGAGCGGTAGACTGAAGATCTGAAGGTCACGTGTTCGATCCATGTTCACCGCAACTTAGTTTTGATGCTTTTAAAATGTAAACCATACAATTATAAGTTAATAATTTTCAATAGATGATTTTCAACAGATGATCCATGGAAGCGTTCCGTTGTCGTCCAGCGGTTAGGATATCTGGCTTTCACCCAGGAGACCCGGGTTCAATTCCCGGCAACGGAAGCTTTCCTATCTTTGAATTTAGAGAAGATTTGTAGTGCAAAGTGTGGTATAATGTATTTGTTTAGAGGTCTCGGGTTTATGTGTGATATAGTAATAATATAAATGACCTATGATGACTTACTGTACCTACAATAGTGTCTTAATGAGTATGCAATATTAATTTAATGAACTTGTAATAACGTTTCGGACGAGAATATATGACTTTTTTTTTTCAAAGGACTTGCAATAGTGACTTAATCAACTAGCAATTGTAATTTAAAGAACATGGAATAATATCTATAAACTTGTAAATTTACTTAATGGCATTGTAATAATAGTTATTAAAAGAACCTACAATTAGGGGTGGGAATTTCAATTTATAGTTCGGGTTATTTTTTTTTTTTTCTCTATTTGATTTATATTTTTTTAGTTTTGAAAAGACGAAACCATTCTATTTAACATTGTAGTTTAGTTTGGTTCGGTCAATTTGAGAACATTAACATTCTCAAGTTTTTTAGTGCAATTAATTAATTAATTAATTTTTATTAATTTAAAATTTAAAATCCAATCAACATGTCAACGATGCATATTTAAAATTCCTCAATCAATAATGAGTCCGAACAAAGAAACAACACTACATAATTAAAAACCAATGTCGAAACATAACATAAAACTTAATTCCAATTACAATCTATCAATCTAAGTGTATAATATAAATAAAATATCGAGATCTAGAGAATTGAGAATTTAGTAATTAGTAATTAATATATATACTCGGGTAATTTTCCAAATATAAAAACATTTAGTTATAGTTAGATACATAGATATGAAGAAAGGAAATGTCATAGGTTTTTATGCTTACATTAGACTTTATAACAATTATAGAGGTGTTATTAAAGATGAATGGCTTTGGCTTGTGACAACAATTGAATCATGCACAAGAGATGTTTGGTGTAATGTAATGGAATCGGTTTGTTTCTCATGAACGTAATCATCGTGGCTATGTTTTAACTTTTAATCAAGAGTTTGAAGACGCAATAATGACTATGCGAAGCAATATGTAAAACTTAATAACTTATGGTTATAAAAAGCTAAAAGTTCGTTTATTAAGAATGTAAAGTTTCTAGGAGATGCGGAGATAACGCAGTTGGGGGAGTGTCAGACTGAAGATCTGAAGGTCACGTGTTCGATCCACGTTCACTGCAACTTAGTTTTGATGCTTTTAAAATGTAAACCATACAATTATAAGTTCATAATTGAATCATGCACAAGATATGTTTGGTGTACTGTAATGAAATCGGTTTGTTTCTCATGAACGTAATCATCGTGGCTATGTTTTAACTTTTAATCAAGAGTTTGAAGACGCAATAATGACTATGCGAAGCAATATGTAAAACTTAATAACTTATGGTTAGAAAAAGCTAAAAGTTAGTTTATTAAGAATGTAAAGTTTCTATGAGATGCGGGGATAACGCAGTTGGGAGAGCGTCAGACTGAAGATCTGAAGGTCACGTGTTCGATCCACGTTCACTGCAACTTAGTTTTGATGCTTTTAAAATGTAAACCATACAATTATAAGTTCATAATTGAATCATGCACAAGAGATGTTTGGTGTAGTGTAATGAAATCGGTTTGTTTCTCATGAACGTATTTATCGTGGCTATGTTTTAACTTTTAATCAGTGTTTGAAGACGCAATAATGACTATGCGAAGCAATATGTGGAACATAATAACTTATGGTTAGAAAAAGCTAAAAGTTCGTTTATTAAGAATGTAAAGTTTTTATGAGATTGGGGGATAGTTTAGTTGGGAGTGAGTCAGACTGAAGATCTGAAGGTCACGTGTTCGATCCACGTTCACTGCAATTTAGTTTTGATGCTTTTAAAATGTAAACCATACAATTATAAGTTAATAATTTTCAATAGATGATTTTCAACAGATGATCCATGGAAGCGTTCCGTTGTTGTCCAGCGGTTAGGATATCTGGTTTTCACCTAGGAGACCGGAGTTCAATTCTTGGCAACGGAAGATTTCCTATCTATCAATTTATAGAAGTTTTGTAGTGCAAAGTATGGTGTCATGTATTTGTTTAGAGGTCTCGGGTTTATGTGTGATATAGTAATAATATACATGACCTATGATGACTTACTGTACCTACAATACTGTGGAGTATGCAATATTAATTTAATGGACTGTGAGATAGTAATAATATACATGACCTATGATGACTTACTGTACCTGCAATATTGTCTTAGTGAGTATGCAATATTAATTTAATGAACTTGTAATAACGTTTCGGACGAGAATATATGACTTTTTTTTTTTTCAAAGGACTTGCAATAGTGACTTAATCCACTAGCAATAGTAATTTAAAGAACATGGAATAATATCTATATAAACTTGTAAATTTACTTAATGGCATTGTAATAATAGTAATTAAAATAACCTACAATTAGGGGTGGGAATTTAAATTTATAGTTCGGGTTCTTTTTTTTTTTTTCTATGTTTCATTTATATTTTTTTAGTTTTGAAAAGACGAAACCATTCTATTTAACATTGTAGTTTAGTTTGGTTCGGTCAATTTGAGAACATTAACATTCTCTAGTTTTTTAGCGCAATTAATTAATTAATTAATTTTTATTAATTTAAAATTTAAAATCCAATCAACACGTCAACGATGCATATTTAAAATTCCTCAATCAATAATGAGTCCGAACAAAGAAACAACACTACATAATTAAAAATCCAATGTCCAAACATAACATAAAACTTAATTCCAATTACAATATACCAATCTAAGTGTATAATATATAAATAAAATATCGGGATCCAGAGAATTGAGAATTTTGTAATTAGTAATTAATATATATACTCGGGTAATTTTCCAAATATAAAAGCATTTTGTTATAGTAAGATACATAGATATGAACAAAGGAAATGTCATAGTTTTTTATGCTTACATTCGACTTTATAACAATTAAAGATCAGAGTTGTTATTAAAGATGAATGGCTTTGGCTTGTGACAACAATTGAATCATGCACAAGAGATGTTTGGTGTAGTGTAATGAAATCGGTTTGTTTCTCATGAACGTAATCATCGTGGCTATGTTTTAACTTTTAATCAAGAGTTTGAAGACGCAATAATGACTATGCGAAGCAATATGTAAAACATAATAACTTATGGTTAGAAAAAGCTAAAAGTTCGTTTATTAAGAATGTTAAGTTTTTATGAGATGCGGGGATAGCTCAGTTGGGAGAGCGTCAGACTGAACATCTGAAGGTCATGTGTTTGATCCACGTTCACCGCAACTTAGTTTTGATGCTTTTAAAATGTAAACCAAACAATTATAAGTTAATAATTTTTAATAGATGATTTTCAACAGATGATCCATGGAAGCGTTCCGTTGTCGTCCAGCGGTTAGGATATCTGGCTTTCACCCAGGTGATCCGGGTTCAATTCCCGGCAACGGAAGCTTTCCTATCTTTGAATTTAGAGAAGATTTGTAGTGCAAAGTATGGTGTAATGTATTTGTTCAAAGGTTTCGGGTTTATGTGTGATATAGTAATAATATACATGACCTATGATGAATTACTGTTTCTACAATAGTGTTTTAATCAGTATGCAATATTAATTTAATGAACTTGTAATAACGTTTCGGACGAGAATATATTACTTTTTTTTTTCAAAGGACTTGCAATAGTGACTTAATCAATTAGCAATAGTAATTTAAAGAACATGGAATAATATCTTTATAAACTTGTAAATTTACTTAATGGCATTGTAATAATAGTTATTAAAAGAACCTACAATTTGGGGTGCGAATTTCAATTTACAGTTCGGGTTCTTTTTTTTTTCTTAGTTTGATTTATATTTTTTTAGTATTGAAAATACAAAACCATTCTATTTAACATTGTAGTTTAGTTTGGTTCGGTCAATTTGAGAACATTAACATTCTCAAGCTTTTTAGTGCAATTAATTAATTAATTAATTTTTATTAATTTAAAATTTAAAATCCAATCAACATGTCAACGATGCATATTTAAAATTCCTCAATCAATAATGAGTCCGAACAACAAGGCAACACTACGTAATTAAAAATCCAATGTCCAAACATAACATAAAACTTAATTCAAATTACAATATACCAATCTAAGTGTATAATAGAAATAAAATATCGGGATCTAGAGAATTGAGAATTTAGTAATTAGTAATTAATATATATACTCGGGTAATTTTCCAAATATAAAAACATTTAGTTATAGTTAGATACATAGATATGAACAAAGGAGATGTCATAATTTTTTATGCTTACATTAGACTTTATAACAATTAAAGATCAGAGGTGTTATTAATGATGAATGGCTTTGGCTTGTGACAACAATTGAATCATGCACAAGAGATGTTTGGTGTAGTGTAATGAAATCGGTTTGTTTCTCATGAACGTAATCATCGTGGCTATGTTTTAACTTTTAATCAAGAGTTTGAAGACGCAATAATGACTATGCGAAGCAATATGTAAAACATAATAACTTATGGTTAGAAAAAGCTAAAAGTTCGTTTATTAAGAATGTAAAGTTTCTATGAGATGCGGGGATAGCTCAGTTGGGAGAGACAATTATAAGTTAATAATTTTCAATAGATGATTTTCAACAGATGATCCATGGAAGCGTTCCGTTGTCGTCCAGCGGTTAGGATATTTGGCTTTCACCCAGGAGACCCGGGTTCAATTCTCGGCAACGGAAGATTTCCTATCTTTGAATTTAGAGACGATTTGTGGTGCAAAGTATGGTGTAATGTATTTGTTTAGAGGTCTCGGGTTTATGTGTGATATAGTAATAATATACATGACCTATGATGAATTACTGTACCTACAATAGTGTCTTAATGAGTATGCAATATTAATTTAATGAACTGTGATATAGTAATAATATACATGACCTATGATGACTTACTGTACCTACAATAGTGTCTTAATGAGTATGCAATATTAATTTAATGAACTTGTAATAACGTTTCGGACGAGAATATATGACTTTTTTTTTTTCAAAGGACTTGCAATAGTGACTTAATCAACTAGCAATAGTAATTTAAAGAACATGGAATAATATCTATATAAACTTGTAAATTTACTTAATGGCATTGTAATAATAGTAATTAAAATAACCTACAATTAGGGGTGGGAATTTCAATTTATAGTTCGGGTTCCTTTTTTTTTTTTTTTTTCTCTGTTTCATTTATATATTTTTTGTTTTGAAAAGACGAAACCATTCTATTTAACATTGTAGTTTAGTTTGGTTCGGTCAATTTGAGAACATTAACATTCTCTAGTTTTTTAGCGCAATTAATTAATTAATTAATTTTTATTAATTTAAAATTTAAAATACAATCAACACGTCAACGATGCATATTTAAAATTCCTCAAACAATAATGAGTCCGAACAAAGAAACAACACTACATAATTAAAAATTCAATGTCCAAACATAACATAAAACTTAATTCCAATTACAATATACCAATCTAAGTGTATAATATAAATAAAATATCGGGATCTAGAGAATTGAGAATTTAGTAATTAGTAATTAATATATATACTCGGGTAATTTTCCAAATATAAAAACATTTTGTTATAGTTAGATACATAGATATGAACAAAGGAAATGTCATAGTTTTTTATGCTTACATTAGACTTTATAACAATTATAGAGGTGTTATTAAAGGTGATTGGCTTTGACTTGTGGCAACGATTGAATCATGCACAAGAGATGTTTGGTGTAGTGTAATGAAATCGGTTTGTTTCTCATGAACGTATTCATCGTGGCTATGTTTTAACTTTTAATCAGAGTTTGAAGACGCAATAATGACTATGCGAAGCAATGTGTGGAACATAATAACTTATGGTTAGAAAAAGCCAAAAGTTCGTTTATTAAGAATGTAAAGTTTCTATGATATGCGGGGATAGCTCAGTTGGAAGAGCGGTAGACTGAAGATCTGAAGGTCACGTGTTCGATCCTTGTTCACTGCAACTTAGTTCTGATGCTTTTAAAATGTAAACCATACAATTATAAGTTAATAATTTTCAATAGATGATTTTCAACAGATGATCCATGGAAGCGTTCCGTTGTCGTCCAGCGGTTAGGATATCTGGCTTTCACCCAGGAGACCGGAGTTCAATTCCTGGCAACGGAAGATTTCCTATCTATCAATTTAGAGAAGTTTTGTAGTGCAAAGTATGGTGTCATGTATTTGTTTAGAGGTCTCGGGTTTATGTGTGATATAGTAATAATATACATGACCTATGATGACTTACTGTACCTACAATAGTGTGGAGTATGCAATATTAATTTAATGAACTGTGAGATAGTAATAATATACATGACCTATGATGACTTACTGTACCTACAATATTGTCTTAATGAGTATGCAATATTAATTTAATGAACTTGTAATAACGTTTCGGACGAGAATATATGACTTTATTTTTTTCAAAGGATTTGCAATAGTGACTTAATCAACTAGCAATAGTAATTTAAAGAACATGGAATAATATCTTTATAAACTTGTAAATTTACTTAATGGCATTGTAGTAATAGTAATTAAAAGAACCTACAATTAGGGGTGGGAATTTCAATTTATAGTTCGGGTTATTTTTTTTTTTTCTCTATTTGATTTATATTTTTTTAGTTTTGAAAAGACGAAACCATTCTATTTAACATTGTAGTTTAGTTTGGTTCGGTCAATTTGAGAACATTAACATTCTCAAGTTTTTTAGTGCAATTAATTAATTAATTAATTTTTATTAATTTAAAATTTAAAATCCAATCAACACGTCAACGATGCATATTTAAAATTCCTCAATCAATAATGAGTCCGAACAAAGAAACAACACTACATAATTAAAAACCAATGTCGAAACATAACATAAAACTTAATTCCAATTACAATATATCAATCTAAGTGTATAATATAAATAAAATATCGAGATCTAGAGAATTGAGAATTTAGTAATTAGTAATTAATATATATACTCGGGTAATTTTCCAAATATAAAAACATTTAGTTATAGTTAGATACATAGATATGAAGAAAGGAAATGTCATAGGTTTTTATGCTTACATTAGACTTTATAACAATTATAGAGGTGTTATTAAAGATGAATGGCTTTGGCTTGTGACAACAATTGAATCATGCACAAGAGATGTTTGGTGTAATGTAATGGAATCGGTTTGTTTCTCATGAACGTAATCATCGTGGCTATGTTTTAACTTTTAATCAAGAGTTTGAAGACGCAATAATGACTATGCGAAGCAATATGTAAAACTTAATAACTTATGGTTAGAAAAAGCTAAAAGTTCGTTTATTAAGAATGTAAAGTTTCTATGAGATGCGGGGATAACGCAGTTGGGAGAGCGTCAGACTGAAGATCTGAAGGTCACGTGTTCGATCCACGTTCACTGCAACTTAGTTTTGATGCTTTTAAAATGTAAACCATACAATTATAAGTTAATAATTTTCAATAGATGATTTTCAACAGATGATCCATGGAAGTGTTCCGTTGTCGTCCTGCGGTTAGGATATCTGGCTTTCACTCAGGAGACCCGGGTTCAATTCCCGGCAACGGAAGATTTCCTATCTTTAAATTTAGAGAAGATTTGTGGTGCAAAGTATGGTGTAATGTATTTGTTTAGAGGTCTCGGGTTTATGTGTGATATAGTAATAATATACATGACCTATGATGAATTATTGTACCTACAATAGTGTCTTAACGACTATGCAATATTAATTTAATGAACTTGTAATAACGTTTCGGACGAGAATATAAAAACATTTTGTTAGCAATATGTGGAACATATTAACATTTTGTTCAGTTGGGAGAGAGTCAGACTGATGATCTGAAGGTCACGGGATCTAGAGAATTGAGAATTTAGTAATTAGTAATTAATATATATACTCGGGTAATTTTCCAAATATAAAAACATTTTGTTATAGTTAGATACATAGATATGAACAAAGGAAATGTCAAAGTTTTTTATGCTTACATTAGACTTTATAACAATTATAGAGGTGTTATTAAAGGTGATTGGCTTTGGCTTGTGGCAACAATTGAATCATGCACAAGAGATGTTTGGTGTAGTGTAATGAAATCGGTTTGTTTCTCATGAACGTATTCATCGTGGCTATGTTTTAACTTTTAATCAGAGTTTGAAGACGCAATAATGACTATGCGAAGCAATATGTGGAAGATAATAACTTATGGTTAGAAAAAGCTAAAAGTTCGTTTATTAAGAATGTAAAGTTTTTATGAGATTGGGGAATAGTTTAGTTGGGAGTGAGTCAGACTGAAGATCTGAAGGTCACGTGTTCGATCCACGTTCACTGCAATTTAGTTTTGATGCTTTTAAAATGTAAACCATACAATTATAAGTTAATAATTTTCAATAGATGATTTTCAACAGATGATCCATGGAAGCGTTCCGTTGTCGTCCAGCGGTTAGGATATCTGGCTTTCACCCAGGAGACCGGAGTTCAATTCCTGGCAACGGAAGATTTCCTATCTATCAATTTAGAGAAGTTTTGTAGTGCAAAGTATGGTGTCATGTATTTGTTTAGAGGTCTCGGGTTTATGTGTGATATAGTAATAATATACATGACCTATGATGACTTACTGTACCTACAATAGTGTGGAGTATGCAATATTAATTTAATGAACTGTGAGATAGTAATAATATACATGACCTATGATGACTTACTGTACCTACAGTATTGTCTTAATGAGTATGCAATATTAATTTAATGAACTTGTAATAACGTTTCGGACGAGAATATATGACTTTATTTTTTTCAAAGGATTTGCAATAGTGACTTAATCAACTAGCAATAGTAATTTAAAGAACATGGAATAATATCTTTATAAACTTGTAAATTTACTTAATGGCATTGTAGTAATAGTAATTAAAAGAACCTACAATTAGGGGTGGGAATTTCAATTTATAGTTCGGGTTCTTTTTTTTTTTTTTTTCTCTGTTTTATTTATATTTTTTTAGTTTTGAAAAGACGAAATCATTCTATTTAACATTGTTGTTTAGTTTGGTTCGGTCAATTTGAGAACACTAACATTCTCTAGTTTTTTAGCGCAATTAATTAATTAATTAATTTTTATTAATTTAAAATTTAAAATCCAATCAACACGTCAACGATGCATATTTAAAATTCCTCAATCAATAATGAGTCCGAACAAAGAAACAACACTACATAATTAAAAATCCAATGTCCAAACATAACATAAAACTTAATTCCAAATACAATATACCAATCTAAGTGTATAATATAAATAAAATATCGGGATCTAGAGAATTGAGAATTTAGTAATTAGTAATTAATATATATACTCGGGTAATTTTCCAAATAGAAAAACATTTTGTTATAGTTAGATACATAGATATGAACAAAGGAAATGTCATAGTTTTTTATGCTTACATTAGACTTTATAACAATTATAGAGGTGTTATTAAGGGTGATTGGCTTTGGCTTGTGGCAACGATTGAATCATGCACAAGAGATGTTTGGTGTAGTGTAATGAAATCGGTTTGTTTCTCATGAACGTATTCATCGTGGCTATGTTTTAACTTTTAATCAGAGTTTGAAGACGCAATAATGACTATGCGAAGCAATATGTGGAACATAATAACTTATGGTTAGAAAAAGCTAAAAGTTCGTTTATTAAGAATGTAAAGTTTTTATGAGATTGGGGGATAGTTTAGTTGGGAGTGAGTCAGATTGAAGATCTGAAGGTCACGTGTTCGATCCATGTTCACTGCAATTTAGTTTTGATGCTTTTAAAATGTAAACCATACAATTATAAGTTAATAATTTTCAATAGATGATTTTCAACAGATGATCCATGGAAGCGTTCCGTTGTCGTCCAGCGATTAGGATATTTGGCTTTCACCCAGGAGACCGGAGTTCAATTCCCGGCAACGGAATATTTCCTATCTATCAATTTAGAGAAGTTTTGTAGTGCAAAGTATGGTGTCATGTATTTGTTTAGAGGTCTCGGGTTTATGTGTGATATAGTAATAATATACATGACCTATGATGACTTACTGTACCTACAATAGTGTGGAGTATGCAATATTAATTTAATGGACTGTGAGATAGTAATAATATACATGACCTATGATGACTTACAGTACCTACAATATTGTCTTAATGAGTATGCAATATTAATTTAATGAACTTGTAATAACGTTTCGGACGAGAATATATGACTTTATTTTTTTCAAAGGATTTGCAATAGTGACTTAATCAACTAGCAATAGTAATTTAAAGAACATGGAATAATATCTTTATAAAGTTGTAAATTTACTTAATGGCATTGTAGTAATAGTAATTAAAAGAACCTACAATTAGGGGTGGGAATTTCAATTTATAGTTCGGGTTCTTTTTTTTTTTTTTTTTTCTCTGTTTCATTTATATTTTTTTAGTTTTGAAAAGACGAAATCATTCTATTTAACATTGTTGTTTAGTTTGGTTCGGTCAATTTGAGAACACTAACATTCTCTAGTTTTTTAGCGCAATTAATTAATTAATTAATTTTTATTAATTTAAAATTTAAAATCCAATCAACACGTCAACGATGCATATTTAAAATTCCTCAATCAATAATGAGTCCGAACAAAGAAACAACACTACATAATTAAAAATCCAATGTCCAAACATAACATAAAACTTAATTCCAAATACAATATACCAATCTAAGTGTACAATATAAATAAAATATCGGGATCTAGAGAATTGAGAATTTAGTAATTAGTAATTAATATATATACTCGGGTAATTTTCCAAATAGAAAAACATTTTGTTATAGTTAGATACATAGATATGAACAAAGGAAATGTCATAGTTTTTTATGCTTACATTAGACTTTATAACAATTATAGAGGTGTTATTAAAGGTGATTGGCTTTGGCTTGTGGCAATGATTGAATCATGCACAAGAGATGTTTGGTGTAGTGTAATGAAATCGGTTTGTTTCTCATGAACGTAATCATCGTGGCTATGTTTTAACTTTTAATCAGAGTTTGAAGATGCAATAATGACTATGCGAAGCAATATGTGGAACATAATAACTTATGGTTTGAAAAAGTTAAATTAAGAATGTAAAGTTTCTATGAGATGCGGGGATAGCTCAGTTGGGAGAGCGTCAGACTGAAGATCTGAAGGTCACGTGTTTGATCCACGTTCACCGCAACTTAGTTTTAATTCTTTTAAAATGTAAACCATACAATTATAAGTTAATAATTTTCAATAGATGATTTTCAACAGATGATCCATGTAAGCGTTCCGTTGTCGTCCAGCGGTTTGGATATTTGGCTTTCACCCAGGAGACCTGGGTTCAATTCCCGGCAACGGAAGATTTCCTATCTATCAATTTAGAGAAGATTAGTAGTGCAAAGTATGGTGTAATGTATTTGTTTAGAGGTCTCGGGTTGATGTGTGATATAGTAATAATATACATGACCTATGATGAATTACTGAACCTACAATAGTGTCTTAATGAGTATGCAATATTAATTTAATGAACTGTGATATAGTAATAATATACATGACCTATGATGACTTACTTGTACCTACAATAGTGTCTTAATGAGTATGCAATATTAATTTAATGAACTTGTAATAACGTGCAATATTAATTTAATGAACTTGTAATAACGTTTCGGACGAGAATGTATGACTTTTTTTTTTTCAAAGGACTTGCAATAGTGACTTAATCAACTAGCAACAGTAATTTAAAGAACATGGAATAATATCTATATAAACTTGAAAATTTACTTAATGGCATTGTAATAATAGTAATTAAAATAACCGACAATTAGGGGTGGGAATTTCAATTTACAGTTCGAGTTCTTTTTTTTTTTCTCTGTTTCATTTATATTTTTTTAGTTTTGTAAAGACGAAACCATTCTATTTAACATTGTAGTTTAGTTTGGTTCGGTCAATTTGAGAACATTAACATTCTCTAGTTTTTTAGCGCAATTAATTAATTAATTAATTTTTATTAATTTAAAATTTAAAATCCAATCAACACGTCAACGATGCATATTTAAAATTCCTCAATCAATAATGAGTCCGAACAAAGAAACAACACTACATAATTAAAAATCCATTGTCCAAACATAACATAAAACTTAATTCCAATTACAATATACCAATCTAAGTGTATAAAATAAATAAAATATCGGGATCTAGAGAATTGAGAATTTAGTAATTAGTAATTAATATATATACTCGGGTAATTTTCCAAATAGAAAAACATTTTGTTATAGTTAGATACATAGATATGAACAAAGGAAATGTCATAGTTTTTTATGCTTACATTAGACTTTATAACAATTATAGAGGTGTTATTAAAGGTGATTGGCTTTGGCTTGTGGCAACGATTGAATCATGCACAAGAGATGTTTGGTGTAGTGTAATGAAATCGGTTTGTTTCTCATGAACGTAATCATCGTGGCTATGTTTTAACTTTTAATCAGAGTTTGAAGACGCAATAATGACTATGCGAAGCAATATGTGGAACATAATAACTTATGGTTAGAAAAAGTTAAAAGTTCGTTTATTAAGAATGTAAAGTTTCTATGAGATGTGGGGATAGTTCAGTTGGGAGAGCGTTAGACTGAAGATCTGAAGGTCATGTGTTTGATCCACGTTCACCGCAATTTAGTTTTGATGCTTTTAAAATGTAAACCATACAATTATAAGTTAATAATTTTCAATAGATGATTTTCAACAGATGATCCATGGAAGCGTTCCGTTGTCGTCCAGCGGCTAGGATATTTGGCTTTCACCTAGGAGACCGGAGTTCAATTCCCGGCAACGGAAGATTTCCTATCTATCAATTTAGAGAAGTTTTGTAGTGCAAAGTATGGTGTCATGTATTTGTTTAGAGGTCTCGGGTTTATGTGTGATATAGTAATAATATACATGACCTATGATGAATTATTGTACCTACAATAGTGTCTTAATGAGTATGCAATATTAATTTAATGAACTGTGATATAGTAATAATATACATGACCTATGATGACTTACTGTACCTACAATAGTGTCTTAATGAGTATGAAATATTAATTTAATGAACTTGTAATTATGTTTCGGACGAGAATATATGACTTTTTTTTTTTAAAGGACTTGCAATAGTGACTTAATCAACTAGCAATAGTAATTTAAAGAACATGGAATAATATCTATATAAACTTATAAATTTACTTAATGGCATTGTAATAATAGTAATTTAAATAACCTACATTTAGGGGTGGGAATTTCAATTTATAGTTCGGGTTCTTTTTTTTTTTTTTTCTCTGTTTCATTTATATTTTTTTAGTTTTGAAAAGACGAAACCATTCTATTTAACATTGTAGTTGAGTTTGGTTCGGTCAATTTGAGAACATTAACATTCTCTAGTTTTTTAGCGCAATTAATTAATTAATTAATTTTTATTAATTTAAAATTTAA